>NC_138499.1:56324620-56372120 GCF_964252035.2 Podarcis erhardii | reverse complement strand
CCTTAACACCAGTAATGTTCCACACTGACTGTTACTGGACTAGACCCATTGAAACCAATGTACTTAAGTCATTATTGAATTACTATGATGGATATAGCTGCACTGGAGAGCTGGAGTCTACACTGTGGAGCTCCCCGCCCCCTCTGAACAGCAGAGCTCTATACCATAACCACATGCCAAGTTACTTCTGAATCTCTCTTAATTCAGGACTGACTCCAAGTCTGGAGAGCCCTGAGCACGGTGTGCTCCGGTGGGCTTCTCCAACAGTAGTACCTGGAAGGATTACCTAGCAGAGAGCACCAGGGTTATAACAGGACTCTGTCCAGTCAAGGAGGCTGGATCTTGCTGCCATTTATTTTTCCCACAGTGTGCCAGTACTTTGGAACATTGTGGAAATTTAAGTGATGGCTTACCTAACCACCTGAGACAGCTTGCAGAAAGAGGCTGGAAATGTTTTTAAAGGGGAGGCATGACAAGCAGCAGAAGTGCAACTTGCTAGGATTCTAGGTGCCCAAGGTCACCAGGTGTTGACGCCAGGTGTTGAAGCTGCCCCCCCTTGAATTTTGAACTGGTTTGGAGACCAGGGCTTTGGATCTGTGGAAACACACACCCTAAGCCCTGCTCGGTGTGAGGGACTATCTATGTTTGGATTCTGGCTTACATCTTTCTATATTAATCTCCAAGAGACCCACATCTGGTACATTGCTGGGTTAGGTTTCATAAAAGCTACATGCTGAGAACCATTGTACAGAGCAAATTGGTTTAAGAAAACGGTACACTGCATACCTTACCCTTAAATTTATTAAGACACACTGCCGACTCTTGTCTTTTAGTTTGTGCAACGTATTCCAATTAGGAGGAATAATACCATGCAGCATTTAAAATGAAATCACAAAACCTTCCATCGTCAAATATGGAATGCCTTAAAATCTTGATATAATCTTCTCACCCAAGTATAGGGACCAAGGGAAAAGGAGTTAAACATAATGGGCGTCAATATAAGCATGCAGAATGAATTGTGAGCTCTAAGTGAAAGAATATGTTGGAAACATCAATTCCCACTCTCCCTAAATGCTACGTATTCCAATTTGATCAATTTTTATTTTGTAGATCCCTGTGCCCCCTATACCTGATCTTTAAGAAATAAAATAAGAAATATTGGAGAAAATGAAACAGAGGGTAACCATATTTTGCACTTCAGTCTGTAACCACATCCATTGTGAACACTGGTTTTATTCTATTTTTGCAGTACTACATCACACTCCCCATTCCCTCCTATGACTTCTGTTACTTCCAGCACTAGGTAACTCTACAACATCCACAGCAAGATTTCCAAAAAGACAGAAAATCTTTGGTTCATATCGGCAATTCTTTGTTCAGCCAGATACTGAATTGGTGTTCAGGTCCTGCTAACATATACGTAACCTTCTACAGCAGGAAATGGCTAGACTTTGATCAGCAGATTGGATTCAATTCAATTCAATTCAGACTTAATCAGGACTCTGGGTTGGGGGTTATTGGGTTTGTTTGTTTTTTGCATACTACTAATGTAAAATGAGTGTGGTAGAGCTACACACATAGCATCAACACAGTGACAGCTGCTGCGAATGGATCACTCTGTCCCTATCTTCAGGCCCATTGATACCACCAGCATTCATGATCTTTTGGCCAAACTGCTTCCTCTGTGCACACATGCACACACATACACCCCTTATTACCAACTGCATCTTACAAAGTCAGCTCTAGTTTACAAAAGCTCATGCCACGATAACATATATTAAGTCTTTAACGTGCCACAAGACTCTGGCATTTTTGCTGCAGCAGACTGATATGTTATTTATACAAGTATTTATATACTACCAGTTCATACAACACGGCAGTGCACAACAATATATACAATAAAATATAAAACACCATAAAAACTGTAAAAATAAAGATCATTAAAATGACTGACTTATCAAAAAAGGAAACAGTTACAAAAAGTCTTCAAGAGATGCCTGAAAATAATAACAGGGTGCCTGCTAAATCTCTGCTGGAAGAGTGTTCCACAGAATGGGACTGGTGACACTAAATGCCCGATTTCTCATTGAGGCCAGTCTGGCTTCTGTAATACATCATATATAAGGGTATATAAAAGCATAAATGGGTTGGCAACAATGGCATGCAGGATAGAGTCTTTTAAATATGGTGCCCATTGTGTAAACCTTCTACATAGATAAGGTCTTTGGGGCAGTTCTGTATGCAACCACCATCACTTCTAATGACTGTTAAATACTGTACAACGAATGCAGAATAATAAGACCAAAGCTAACCAGCCGAAGAAAGCAATTTGGTAAACTTAAATCAGTGAAATCTTTTAACTTACTGCTGCAAGATTTTGTATTGGAAGATTTGTACTTCTTTAAAAAAAAAATCACATAGAAGAATGTGATGCATTTAGCATCATATGTGCTTTGAAAAATCCTTGAATACCATAACTGAATATGGCTAAGATCTGAAGGTACATCCTTGTACAGAAGCTCTTTGGGCCTCTGATTCCTACTGCGGTTCCATGTGCTCCCTGAAAAACGGCTCGCAGCAGCAGGACAACCCTCCACAGAACTATTTGACGGAAACTGACAATACAATTCTACTGCACGTCTACTCAGAAATAAGTTACATTGAATTCAGTGAGGTTCACAATTGCAGCCTCAGTGCTTTTATGGTTATTGGCATTTTAATGACAACCTGGGAACCACATGTATCCCACCTTGGGTGCATCTTTTGTGGGGAAAGGCAGGATATATGTGGAAGGAAATAAATAAATCATCTGCGAGTGCAAGAAGGTTTTCACCACTCATTGCACTTATCTCCTCCAGCATTTATCCAACAGTAGGAATCAAGCTGGAAGGTGATAAGACAATAGCTTACATTATGACAATAGCCCAACCCTGCTGTAAGAATTAGAATACAGGATAGTTGAAACATAATTTAAGCGGATCTTTTTCATTCTGTCCTTGCAGCATTTTCTTCCACCACTCCACCCCTAAAACTTTTACATATAACCTTCTAATTTTAGCTAAACGCTACAGCTTCTGATGGCAGAAAACATGCTTGCATTTCTATATTTCCCTAGTCTTAGCCACAGTGCCAATGACTAATAATAAAGGTACTTGTAAATTTATCAAATCGTTCTGCACCAGTGACAAGAAAACGGCAGAGCTTCTCCATGGAGCTTCAGGTTGTACTCCATGAACTATTTGCTTGCTCTGGAGTAATTCTGGAGTAGCTAGTTCCACAGGAACGAAGATTTTTGCTGTGTAAGAGTACAAAAAACATACCACTGCTGACTTAAATACGTAAATATCGGGAAAAGGTATCCAGACTCCATGGATGGTAGCCAACTAAGTTTCACTCAGAGCAGACCTGGTCAAATTAATGAACATGCCTGAGGTTCATTTAACATCAGTAGGTCTGCTCTCAGTAAAACGTAGCTGGAAACCACCCCAAGTTTAGTGCTCATTCCATATGTTGGTGTGTGCGCGCGCACATACACATGCATAGACAAACACTTCAGTAATTCACAACTGATGCCTTTCACCAAAACCCAGCAAGGACTCTCCATCTGAAAAGCCAAGTAGGCCTCTATGTCCTGATAAAATGCTAATCCTGTATGCTTAAAATAGGATGCATATCCAAATGCTACATGAATACATGCATACTTTCACTGTGAAATAATGACTCTTTAAGAGCAGTCTTGTAAATAAATCCATGAAAGTTATTAGCCCGCAGACTTTGTTCTGCCGTTCTCATGCTGGCTGCAGAAGAAGGGAAGCTCTCTCCTTCACAACCATGATGGGAATGCAGAACAGTAGCCTTTCAGTGGGGTAGTAAAAAAAAAAATCCTTCTAGCAAGAGGATTGGTGGAAAGGGAAAGAGCTAAGGAGGTGTTCCTTCATCCAGCCCCAGATAGCAGAGAGACCTAGCACATGGGTGGAAGAGGGAAGGAGAGATTGCTACCTCCTCTTGCCAGGCTGCATATTTGCCTGCATGAAATCCCTTGTTATCTATGGCTGCCAAGAAAGTTGCTCAATACAAGGCTGCTGAAGAGTCATCATCGTATAATAGGATCCATTATATGACAGCCTCCAAAATCTTGTCTCAGTAATTCTTCAGGGCTTTATACTTTGTGCATGAACAAATTTCAAACTTAGTTGAATACCGCCGTTAATCAGCAAAGTTGTACTCAGAGTAGATTTTCTGAAATTAAATGAATGTGTGTCTACTCTTGAGTAAAACTTAGCTGAATATCACGTAACAAATATGAACTGAAACATTACAACAACAAAAATCCACCTCTACCCTACATGAAGAAATGTAAAGCATTAGGCAATTACAAAACAACAACAACCTCTCTTTGGAACCGTTTTTAAATCAGTCTTCCAAAATTTCTTTGAGTGAATTATGGAATGCAGATTCTGATAAAGCTTATACATTCACATATTTAACACATGCACAAATACCGTTGCCATGCTAACCAGTGACACCTTAAGGTACAAAAAATAATAATAATTAAAAATGTTCTCTTTAGCCATTCTTTGAAATATAACCTACTACGTCATTTAATTTTTGAAAACCCTTAAGGTCATGTAACATGCTTTCTCTGTCATTTGTAAGTACATTAACTCAGTAGCCATATGAGAGTGAAATTATGATAATGGGCTGCTAAAATGGGTCATGCAGACACTGCATTTCATGTTAGCTTCAAATAACAGTGAGAATATAGTCCAAATCAAATATGACAGCACAAAAGCACATGGTTTACTTTACTTAGGCCTCTGCCAGAGTAAACTGAGAGGCAGTGGAGGTGAATGAAAAGATGGCAAGGGAGGGGGGGAGGAAATGTGGATATTAACTGTATTTCAAGAAAAAACAGTTTAGTTCTCTAGCAAGTATGATAGAACACTATCAGAAGATGCAATAATAAATTTGCTATTTCTAAACAAAAACTAATCTCTTTAATAGTTCATAGCACAATTTCTTCATCCACATAGGGAATGTCATTATTAGACTAAGCCTACTCTCCTAGAATAAGCTGTTCAATATATAGTAAAGGGGGGAACATATTTGAAGTATGCACAATTGTCTATATGGGTTTGTGTATATACAAACAGAAAGTTAAATGCTCTTGGCTACAGTAAATATAAATACATATATTCAAATGTTTCAATTCGAAAAGAACTAAGCAGCTTCTAAAATGCTTTATTTTCAGTAATGTGCAAAAGTTAAAAAAAGCACTAAAGGTTTAAATGCGATAAACAATTTATTCTTCACATTGCTTTATGGTAAATCTCACACATTTTTAGCAATAAAGGTTCTTGATACTAAATCAACAGAACTTGAATGTGGGTTTTCAGGATTTCACATCTGCAAAAGTCCCCAAACCAAGTTTTTTGAGAGGCGAGATGTAGAAGACAGAAAACAATGACCCATGTACAGTTTGACAGACAATTTGAAATAATGTAGTCATCCTTTTCCGTCAGAACTCTTAGTCCAGTAAAGAACAGATAAGGGTCTGAGCAAGAGATACAGGAATGCAAACTACTTATTAGAGACAGGAGTGGGTAGTGAGGATTTTAAAGTTCTGACTTCTCCAAGACCCACTTTTTTTCTCTCATTGAGCCTTCCCATAATCTAAATCCTGTTTCTAAACACCAGAGAGATCCACACACTATGCAGCAGCAACACTGTAACATTAACCAGTGTCCTAGACTATGTGAAGGCATAATTGATAGTACAGTAGTACCTCAGGTTAAGTATTTAATTCGTTCCGGAGGTCCGTTCTTAACCTGAAACTGTTCTTAACCTGAAGCACCACTTTAGCTAATGGGGCCTCCTGCTGCCGCCGTGCCGCCAGAGTATGATTTCTGTTCTTATCCTGAAGCAAAGTTCTTAACCTGAAGCACTATTTCTGGGTTAGCGGAGTCTGTAACCTGAAGCGTATGTAACCCGAGGTACCACAGTACTGTACAGTCTGGATACTTGCAGAAAAATACAGAAATCACTGTTTAAGAAAGGATCCCCCAAAGCCCATAGAAGTAGACAGACCCCACACTAGATAATGTTGCTGTGAAAAGCTGCTAGAATGCTCCCTGTGGCTAGGTGCTATGGCATCATCTCTTGGAGGGAAGCACTTTACAAAGGGAAAGGAACACTGGCCACATGGCAAAATGAGACAGTACAGAAGAGACGACTGTTTGGATAATTAGTTTAACAAATGAGGCATGCAACACCTAACAGAAATCGGGTTCTAGACAACCAGCCATGGTTTCCACCAGGATGCTATAAACCATATGGGACGTTCCATTCCCTGTTCTCAGTTTTGTATTTCTTTTCCTGCTGCCACTCAACATTTCTTGGCTACTGTGCATGCTCAGTCCTTACTGTGCAGTATTGGGGGGGGGGGTTTGCCCCTTAGGTGCGTGTGTGACTTTTCTGTACTTCTGCAACCCTTGGAATTTCTCCAAGCATAGTGTAACATCACTTCTTGTTTAGGGCTCAGTTTCTGTCGGCACTCACCACTATTAGAGGGGGTGGGGAGAGAAACACGCCAGCAGCATCTTAAAATATACACATATTATATTAGTATGTATTCCAGACATTTTTATTTGTTTTTTGTTAAAAATCACATGCAGGTGAGGCAGTTTGATTGCCTCCGTTGTCTCTCTGGTGTTGTTTGTGTTTCATAAAGGCTGCCAAAAGCCACTTTCTAAGAGCTTGATAGGCAATGTCTACAAACACACACACACACACACACACACACACACACACACACACACACACTGTCATATGCTAGATAAAAGGCACCTCATGGGAAGAGAAGACTCCCTGGGAAAGACCCTGATGTTGGAAAAGATTGACGGCACAAGGAGAAGGGGATGACAGAGGACGAGATGGTTGGACAGTGTTCTCGAAGCTACCAGCATGAATTTGACCAAACTGCGGGAGGCAGTGGAAGACAGGAGTGCCTGGCGTGCTCTGGTCCAGGGGGTCACGAAGAGTCAGACACGACTAAACGACTAAACAACAGCAAGATAAAAGCCATATAGGCCACAGTCAAGGCTGCTTACAGGATGTATCCTCTGCTTCTAGACTTTTCAAACCCCTCAGCTTGAATGAAAGTGAGATTTAACAGGACCTAACTATGCTGGGTTGGAACCACATACGTTAAGATAATAGTAATGCAGCTGAAATTTATAGCAAGTAATCAATATGGAGTCCCCAAATAACTTTTGTGTGGTCTACAGGCTCTTATTACAATCCCCAGAATCACATTTAAAAAAATAAAATAAAAATAAATGCAAACCTCTAGCTATTATTATGAAAACACATTTGGGAAATGAAACTGCAGAAATACTAAAGGATCACTAACAAGGCAAATTAGAGGGGGGGGACGACTTACCTTCATTGTGATTTCCAACTGCCCTAATTTTTAAAACTACCATTTGATTCATTGCATGTTTCATTGAAAATTCCTAGTGAAATAAAAGCTGTATGCATTTCAGGAGACTTTGTTCAAAATTTTCCAGGAAATCGTGCCTCAAGTTCATATATCACAATGCAAATTTGTCCAGTTTGAAAGAAAGCAATTCAGAATGACAGTAGTAGAATAAGCTCAATGTCTTCACAAGCTGTAGCATGGCATCCCCTAAGTTCTTGATAATGACATGCAAATTACATTAATAATGCAGAACTAAAATATATGCATTAGCTTTGGCCCTCAGGCTTGTGGGATATTTCTGATGTGGCCCTCAGTTCCAAACACTTTGCCCCATTCTTAATTTTAGTAGATTAGAGAATGTTAGACCAATATCAATAGTGTAGTAAGCAATGTGAGTTTCTTCACGCTGTCATCTATTCTCCTATAGCTTGATTATTCTTATTTTTAAAATTATAACTTTATAGCATTAGGAATTTAGGGAAGGGTCATTTTGTTTTCCTCGATACCACAAAAATGGCATATCAAGATTTGACAAAGCAGCATGGGAGGGAGGAAGCAGTCTTGATTTTTCCCTTTATGCAGTATAAGAATGAAATGTTGGTATCTGAAGATCATGACTAACAAAGAGAGACCTACTCAGAGATTTAATTGGATGGGCGGAGATAATAAATGTACCGCATAGGGTACGGTTATTGTTGCCACTAGTATTACAGCAAAAATGTATAATTTCTTTAACAGACAGATATAAATTCAGTGTTGGTTGTACTTTATGAGTTACTACAAGGCATTATGAATGCAAACACGGTTAACAATACAAAAGAATATATTGGCTACAATTAATAATAATCTTGCCATAATGAAATACCATACACATGGACAAACACAGAGGTTGGAGGAAGGAAAAATAAAGTTTTTTCCCTACCAGCTTTTCAGTTGGTATAAATTCATGATATGGGGTACTGTGTTGTTACGTTTCAGAATTGCTTTTTTAAATGTAATTACCTTTGAATGCTTCTTTTATTTTTTTATTTTTAGAAAAGTTTTTCTTTTACAAATTTAAATAACACATACTTTCCAATATAATACATAAATTCTTTTAGACTTCCCCCAGCTCCCTCCACAATCCTCATGATTTTAAAATTTAATTCACATTTTCTTTATAATTGTATTGCTAGTTAGTGAATCTTTACAGCTCTTTCCCCTCTTACAACACCCTTTCTCCTCACAAAGCCTCTTTAAAACCGACTAGCGTTGTCTGTTCATCACATATATTTTCCAGATAAATCGTAAACTTTCTCCAGTCCTGTATGAACTTGTGATCCTTTTGGTATCTGATTTTTCCTGTCAGTTTATCTAATTCAGCAAAGTCCATCAATTTCCGTCTCCATTCTTCCAATGTTGGTAAATCTTCTTGTTTCCATTTTTGAGCCATTAAAATTCTTGCCGCAGTCACTGCATATTGAAAAAGTTTGTAATCACTTCTATTAATCTCGCTTCCTGTAATTCCTAACAAAAAGGCTTCTGGTTTCTTCACAAACGTATATTTAAACATCTTTTTCAACTCATTATATATCATTTCCCAGAAGCCTTTTACTTTCTTACACTCCCACCACATATGATAAAACGACCCTTCCTTCTCCTTACATTTCCAACATTTATTACATGTCTTATACATTTTTGCAAGTTTAACGGGAGTGATATACCATCTATATACCATTTTCATGATATTTTCCTTTATCGTCATACATGCAGTGAATTTCATATTTTCCTTCCATACCTTCTCCCAATCTGTCAGCTGTATATTATAACCAAAATCCTTGGCCCAATGTATCATAACCGATTTAACTTCTTCGTCTTTTGTTTGCCATTCCAATAGCATTTTATACATTTTTGACAAAACCTTATAATCATTATTTATTATCTCTTTCTGAAATCTAGATTCTCCTTCAATATATTTCCTCTCTTTACAATCCTTTTTAAACATTTCATTTGTTTGGAAGTAGTGCAACCAATCATATACATATTTTTTAACTTGTTCATATGGCTTCAATTTCCATTTCCCCCCCTCTTTAATTACAATATCTCCATAAGTCATCCAATCCTCTCTCATGTTTGTCTTTTTAACACTCATGACCTCCAGTGGGGATAACCAATGAGGTACATTTGGTTCCAAAATATTTTGGTACCTATCCCATATTTCTATTAGGGCACCTCTAAAAATATGATTGGCAAAACTTTTGTGAGCTTTCTTCTTTCCCAACCATAAGTAGGCGTGCCAACCAAACCTGTTGTCAAACCCTTCCAAGTCCAATAACTTATTATTTTTTAGTGTTATCCAGTCCTTTAACCAACAGAGACAAGATGCTTCATAATAAAGTTTCAAATCTGGCAGGGCGAAGCCACCTCTTTCTTTCGCATCGGTTAGTAACTTAAATTGTATTCGTGGCTTTTTGCCCTGCCAGATATATTTGGAAATCATTCTTTGCCACTCTCTGAAGATCTTTGTCCCCTTGATTATTGGAATCATTTGAAATAAAAACAACATCTTTGGAAGCACGCTCATCTTAATTGAAGAGATTCTTCCCCAAAAAGATAATTTGAATGCTTCTATTTCAAAATGCATGTTGGTCTCATAAATAGTAAGGGAAATGTTCCTCTTATATAAATAAAGCTACAGTTACATAATTGTAAGCCACCATGAGCCACCCTTAAAATACTCTAGGTTCAAATAAAATAAAATAGACCATGTATGTAAGTATCGCTCTTCTAACATTAATGAAAGCAATGCACAGCTTTTTGTTGAAAGAAGTGCAAGTGCACATTACTTGAAAGACCAATCTCTTTCCCCTGTATAACCCTGTAAGATCACTTAGATCATCTAAGGACATTTTGCTCATGCCACCACAACCTCTAAGGAATATCATAGGCCAGGGACCTGAAAACAGGCAATTTAAGGTTTTGTTACTAGGGTAAAAAGCCATAAACAACTTGGGATCATGATACCTAAGAGATCACCTTTTCCTTACTGCCCCTTCTGATGGTACAACATGTTCCAGATTCATCTAACAGGTGCTCTCTCTGTGAATCTTTCTGACTTCTCAAGAGTTGGACAGACTTCAATCAATTTGTGTTTTCAACACTGGCACAAAATACTCAAATTTTTCAGGGGATGCTGATATCATTTACGGTTGTCCACTGATGTCTGTGTATTTTGCTGGACTTGTTTTGTTGTATTTTTTATTTCCATATATTTTTGTTTAGTTTATACCACTCTAAGAGTTTTCTGAATAAGCAGCATTTAATTTTTTTAAAAAAACCAAAACACCAATTCAACTAATGCATTATGCATTATACCCAGGGTCACATTTGCACTAGGGCATTCATGCCTGCCCCTTCCTCTCCACTGTGCACACATGCTTACCCATGATGTAACATCAGAGAGGTAGGGAACAATCAGGAAAGGCCTGGGAGTGTGAGCCTCATGCAGATTGCCTCTGCCCTATTTTCTCGCAATCCCTGTACCACTGCAATCCTCTCTCTTACATCCCAGACCCTCAGGAGAGGCTTTTTTGTGGGCTCAGCAGACTGCAGTGGGGAGAAAAAGAAGGGGAATTCCTCTTGCATCAGCCCTGTACTGAATAAAACCCTATAAACCTGATTTAACACTTCATGTTTGCTATCTTCCTGCGGACCAGTTTGTTTTCTTTTGTTTTGTTTTAAGATTGCAAGATTAAAAACTACAAACCACTTTCAGTGCAGTCCTATGTGTGTCTACTCAGAAGTAAGCACCACTCTGTTCAATTTGGCTTCCCCCAGGTGAGTATAGAACTGAAACCTCAATGTTTCAACATTTCAGAATTCCCTACAGAAACAAGATGAATCTGCTCAGGAGTATCATGCTATCAATAATTCTTGAAAAAGCAATGTGACCTTTTCTGAGGCCAGGTGTAGTGCAGTGGTAAAGAATGTGAGATGTGAAATTCCTCATTCATCTCTCACCTCAGTTGGCCTTAAGCAAATCACTTTCTCTCAGTCTCAGCTCCCTATCTGCATTATGGAAATAGCACTCTGCTCCCTTCACAGAGTTTTATAAATGAATGAGATAATGCATGTGAATCATTTTAGAACACTAAGCAAGTGCCATATAAATTCTGTTTCTTTATATATTCTGCAGTTTTAAAAGGACTACATTTTGCTAATGGGTTATGAGGCAAAATATTTTATAATATGCTGCACATTATCATGAAACAATGGTGATATTATACATTTCACCTTGGCAGACGGAGAGTTAAAAATGGGTTGTGTCCAACAATTCTGTTCTCCTCACACAACGGAGGTCCTCCTTGCACAATGGAATTCCCTACCTCCTCATCTTACTTGGAATCTTCCTCAAAATCTCAAAATCTGCTCCAAAGGTGGGGCAAGCATCTGGGGCGGCATGAAGGAAGGGGAAGCAGAACTCTGCTTGTACAGTATTGAATACAACCCAGTGTATTTTGGTTCAACAATAAATATGTTTTATTATTTGAAAGATGGTCATATTGATAGACCTCTGTCTGGAAAAACCTCTGTTAAGCACTAAACCTATAAAAGGATTTCTCCTGTTTCCTAATACAGTCTCTAGAATAGATAAAATTATTTTGTGGAAACAATCGCACTGAATTCAATGTAAATGCTCCTACTGACTTCAGTTAGTTAGGTTTTCACTCCTAGTTGTCATCGAAATGCAGCCCATTTATATGAGGTTAGCTAATTAATGAACTCCTAGTAGATGATTAATTTGACAGCATTTTTTAATTTTCACCTTAAAACCATGACAATTATGTACATTAATTAGGGATGCAACTATAGTTTGGTATCATGCAGTCTTGATACTATAAACAGATCACATCAATTCTTTCATAAATAGACAATAATGTTTAATTACCTGGAAATTAACAAAAGACTAACAGTGCATCCTTATTCTACAAATATGTAAATAATATATTATTTTATACTGGACAAAAATAGTTTATCAGAAATCATGGAGACCAGTGTAGCATAGCCTATACTGATTTGTAACTATTTTACAAAACAAAAAAATATTAAATAAACCCAGCCCCGTAGTTAATTAGCGTCAATTAAATGAAACCCATATACAATACCGTACTATGTAGATGAACTTTAAATGTACAAAGTTGCATGCAGAAAATAATAATAAATCCAGTTTATGGCATCATAAAAAATATTCTGCCTTCACACTTGCCGTGATGCCTCTCTACATTGATCAGTGATTTATTTGCAAAATTCTAAGAGTGGGAAGCCATACAGAGGTAGTGAAACTGCAGACTGAGGTAAATAGTATGGCATAATATATTTAGCTACACTAATTCAAAGCAGAGGGGAAAGCATAAAAGGAAGAGGAAAATACACTCCCCTTACATCACCATTTAAGGACTAGAAGCAAATAATTCAGAGGGATAAGATTTCCCTAGCTTCCCCTCTACCCTATCCTTTACACATAAATCCACTGATAACAGAAATACAAGTTAATAAACATTTAACATGGTTTGTTTTCAGTCACAGTTCAATGAATTAGGTTTCAGTTCTTCAACTGAAATTCACTGCCACTGATTCATGATTTTGTGTTTTATATTTTTGATCAAGTACTTTCTTGTAGGTTTTCAAAGCACTCTCCTTGTTACTTTCCGTGAAGGCTTTACCAATTTGCAGAGTTTAAAGCACAATGATCTTACTTGTGTGCGTTGTGTTTGTAAGGACTGTGAAGTACAACCAGAGAAATATTAGCAAATCCCTGTTCTGTTAAGTTAAAGGAATTGGTTCTAGTCTCCACGGTCATAAAAATTATATCTGTTTGGTTATGTTTAACAGGAACTTGGTGAAAGAATGAAGCATGATTCAAACTCAGACTCTTCTCTGCTGTTACACAGACTCGATGACAAAGCTATCTTAGCTTTTTCCTTCCCCAATATCTCTCTCCATCAATGGATGGATGCTATGTTTTACTGTTTGAGTTCAAAACCCAATTCAGGATATTTTGATACTTAACTTCCTTTCCAACCCATCAAAAGTTTTGCATCCCTCCAGATAATACAAACACCACTGTGTTTCTCAAAGTTTCTGGCTATGTAGCAGCTGTTTATTATTATAAACAATAATAGCAACAACAAGTGGTCAGAAAGGAGAACTATCAACATCAATCCAAAACAGGGCCCAGCAACAGGCAGCCAAAAACAACAGTAAAGTATTTTTCTATCTAAACCCGCTAAATTTATCTGACAAAAACAAAATCTGGAAGAAACTATACTTTATGATCTGTGAAGGCAGAGAAGCAGCATTCTGAAATTAAGGCTACCCATTAAATTCAAAGAAGCTGTAATGTTCTGAAATAAAGAGGCTGACACAGTTTACATATCATATCAAACTATGGTTAAGGAATCTTAATTATGGTTTCTCGTGAGATCAGAACTGACAACTATGACTTGCTACTCAGTAGCAAACCTGAATCAGTAACCAAGGTTTGTAGTGCATTTGCAAACCATAATGGCAAATGTTTGGTTTGCAGCTAAAGCAGGAATAAAATCTTTAATTTCCATGCATGAAGAATCATGAGAAAACTGTCTGATCATGATTAACAAACCATGGTTTAGCATTATGTATGGATGCACTGCTTCTTAGTGACCGTTTCTTTCATGCCAGTCCTACAGATTAATACACAGTGGAAAGCGCTCCCAATCAAATCCCCAGGATAAGATTTTTCATGTACTCAATGCTATTCTTACTAGCTGGGCTAGATCCCTCCATCCCCTTACAGAGATCATCAGTTCCAGCTGCCATGTAAGGTAAGGCCATCTCCTGGCAGGGCAGGGGACTTTGTGACAGGAGTGGCAAGAAGTCAGTAGATTTTAGCTAGGTGCCCAAAGGCCCCACCTTGTAAAAAACTTTCAGGTGATCCAGAAGACTGGATCACCAGGCTATTTCTCAGGGGCATGAGTACAGCAGTCAGTTACCATTGAAGCTGGTCATTGTAAGAAACTTGAAACATTAAGAATTTGGAGACAGAGCCTGCTTTCCCTCCCACTCCCATTTTCCTTTTCTGCCATGCCTTTTTTTAATTGTGAGCCTGTGTTATTCCTATTAATTTCTAAGCCACAATGGGGGGGGGGGGTTCAGATGAGGATAAAAATGCTTTGAATGAGTCAGTGAGTGAATGAGTGAATGAATGAATGAATGAATGAATGAATGAATGAAATACTGTGCTGTGCAACAGGTTTAAAGAGAACTACAACGCTGTGATGTATCACAAATAATGCTTAGTGTGAATGCATGAGTACATAGAGTCCCATAGAGGACATTTCAGGTGCTTTGCTTCTCCTCTGGTCCTGGTGCCGCTGTGTTGTAGTAAGCTAAACTATGCTTGGCTTTGTGTGTAATTGACTCTGGGTTTATGGTTTGTCTCCTTCAGACAAACCACAAGCTGTAAACTAAGAATAAACTTTGGTTAACGGTTTATAATGTGTATGGGTTTGGACAACACACTAAGCCAAACCATGGTTGTGGTCACAGCGGCAGGACTTGAGAAAGAAAGCTCAACTAAGGTTTTCTCAATACATGACTTAACAAACCATTGCTTTCAATCAGCCAGAAAATCAGAATCAGTTTGAAGTGGTTTTGAAAACAATGGTTTGTGCTATAATTTGGCATGATATCTAAATTAATGGACTTCCTGCTATAAATTAGATACTTTTTATCTCTTATGTGCAGGCACTTTTTATCTCTTATCATATGCCATAACTATGACACTGGCAAATATCAGCATTCCAGGTAATGTACCTCATTGTGTAATTACAGTAACACATGTCTATGTAAAAACCAGTCCTAGCTGTTTTCTGCTACTAATACTGTTTGCATATTCCTCAACTGCAACCTAGCATTGTTTGCGACACTACACAGTCAAAAACTCACTTCTAATGCAGTTATTTGGTGACATAAGGATTTGCTGCTTTGGAGGTGTACAATATGCCAATGCCACTTTGAAGTTTCTTACAGTTTACAATCTCTAGGAATTTTCACAAACATTCTTCCTTTCGTCTGCTGCTCTTTCTGCATCATTCTTAATAAGAGTTTTTTCTACTTTCTCCTTCACTATGTGATCCTAGCTAAGGGGCATTAAGAGACAGAGCAATACTTTAAACAGGAGCTAGAAAAACAAATGTTCCCTGCTTGCAAGATCTACCCTCAGTGCAGTTAAGCCCAGAACAATCAGAGCTGGATTTGACTTATAATGGGCCTTGAACTACATCCCTCCTACTACCCAGTCTGATCATTGGTCATAGAATTAGAGAATCATAGAACTGTAGAGTTGGAAGGGACCACAATGGTAATCAAGGCAAACCCCCTGCAATGCAGGAATCTTTTTGCTCCGTGTGGGGCTTGAACCCATGATTCTCAGATTATGAGTCTCATGCTCTACTAACTACCAGCCCCATGATCCCCAGCAGGAACATATGCTCCAAGCTATGGAGAAGAGTTGCAAGACCTTTCCTGCGTGCTAATGAGCTGTCCCAAGTGCCTTAAGCCACCACCCTTCCCCATTATAAGGCCTATTTTGCTCGAGGAAGTCAGGGGAAACTTGCAGAAAAAATAGGGTGCTTCACTCACTTGGGCTTTTCAAGCATTCCTGTTACATGTTCATTGGAAACCATGACATTTTACCAACATTCAACAAAAACCCTCAGAGTCCAAATGGTTTTCGGTAAGACAGAAATAGGACTTGCACACCACCACCACGGATCACATGGTTAAATATGCTAAAGTTACTCTTATGTGGTGAGCAAACAAAGCTGACCTGGTCTCACTCTGAAGTCACACACCATTTGGGTCAGAATGCGCACTGGAATGTATATTCAAGCACACATTCCACTAACTAGAATATCATGAGGATATGCAGAATCTGTGCTCCTATGCATCTAGAAAAATGCTTTCTATTTCGCCATGCTGCAGCAGTTTCATTGTGACTTCCCAGGAAAACAGGGAATATTTGGTCCAGTCGCTGAAACAACAGGAATGCATCCACACACACACTTCAAAAAAAATGGGGCTACTTTTTGAGAGGCATTAACACCTTCATTCCACTCAGCTCTATTTATAGTCCTAATTAGGGGAAGTGAAGACTGTTTTTCATGTGTAAATAGTTTTATTTATTTCCTATGTCTATATTTCTGGGTTGGAGGTATCAATGTTCTATAGCTGTGCATGATGTCTTCACATTTTTATTCATTGCTATAATGATAAAATTATCATGTATTGCCAATTTATCCCAGTATTTTGTTATCACACTTTGTCTTCACTAGAGGCTATAAGAACATAGAAGTATTTAAATGGCAAGCTCCTATAAATATTTTATTTCCCAGTTAAGTAATGATAAATGGTTTTGTTGGGCTAATATTTAAAATACAGAGGTATCTTCAAATAGCTTTCAGGGTGTAATAAGTTAAAGTTTGAATCTAACACTTGGCAATGTTTCTGTTTAGAACAAAAACATAGTTGGCATTATGTACACTTAAAGGAAACTAGAAACATGCCTTCAGGCATCCTCAAATGTCTTGATAGTTGATGCTACAACATACAGATGACTAAGAAAGCACACAGTCCTAAAGTTGGAATAAATTCCCCTTTGTCTAGCTGCTACATTTTTGAGCAGGACTTTAGCACACCATTATTCTGAATGTTTTTTTGGCTCAAGGCAAAAAATATTGACAAAGTTCCACCTCCAAGACAGTTATTGTCTCTGTATATTTGAGAGCAGCCTTCACAAGTTCACCTGCCAGTACTAAATCCTTGGCTTGGGAGAGGAAAGTAAAAAATTTGTTAGCATTCCAAGCTGTTTTACTGGAGCAGCATCTATAGCAGCAAATCAAATTGTTCTTTCAATTAAACCAGTTCAGTGCTTTCAGAGAAGAGCTGGCCTTCCCTCATTCCAAAAGAAACAACAGTTTATGCCCGGTATGAAGCTTTTACTAGTATCAAGAGCGAAGGGCTTTGGCTTTCTTATTTCTGTGGTCGCTAATTTATAACTCAGCATAAAATAAAAACACCCCAGAATATCTAGATAGAACCAGAAATGTTTCTTAGGTATCACAAGTGTTAACCGACCAAAGTTTTCAAATATATGGTTATTTTATATGGCTAAATATCAGCCTATCGCAGGGTTAAGGCCAATATGATGCCATTCATAACCAATATGATGCCATTCGTAACCAGCAAGTAACCGACACCTAGCAAGATGGAAAATGAATGGTGGGTAAGTATGGGCCATTGATGGGAAATATATGGGCTATGACTATAAGCCTGAAGCAATGTGTGACCATGTATCAACACCTTTCATAGTGGGGCTGATACGTTGCCCATCCCCAGCTAATATTATTACTTATGCCCTGCAATAGCTGCACTACTGCAAGTGCCCACCTCAATACTGCCCTCCTCCTTGCTTATCCACATGGTTGGCCCATTAAAGGCTACCATGGCTGCCAGATCTGCTTGCTCATGAATTTAGCCAATGCTGGCACTGTGATATGGAGCAATTCAGCACTTTGGGGGACCCAAGAAGGACAGCTTGTCAAGTGGCTTCTGAAATCTGCAGCTGTGCCAGGATGAGGTTGGAAGATGCAGGATATAATGAAGGAAAGAGAAAGGTATCATTTTGATGAGAGAAGAAAATACCGTTTTAGCAGAAGCATTATTTACTTATACTTACTTATACTTATTTCAGTGACGAGGAAAGGGGGGAAAGGTGGGAAAGCAAGTAAGACATTAAAATAATAAAATAATAATAAAATAATAAAAGAAAACAAACTGGGCTATATAAAAAGACTCTAATAGAAATGAAATGAAAAGCACAGAGGTACTGGTGAGGACTTATGAATTTTGCTGCAAAGAATAGGGCAGCTGGAGGGTGATGAGACAGTGAAAGATTATAACCATATTCAGGGAACTAGTTTAGGTTTGTGCATGGTCAGTGAGACTGTTGACCTCCGTTTCCTCACACTCAATAGCCCCAGTGGTCATGCAAGAATAGTGATGCAGTTCCCTGTATTCTGACCTGTAACACCAGAATTGCATGTCTGATGAAAAGTCAAGACAAATATTTCCCAGAGTAGCAAAACAGTGGGGAGAGGAGATTACAAAGTCTCCCTTGCCATGTTCATTTTGAAAGCTGAAGTGGTATCTAAAGATGTGTGAGTAATGTGTTTATCATTCTCAAGATTGCTTGTCCATAATTTTTGTGTGAAATGTTTACACATCTCCATACTTGTGGCGTTTGTCATTACAAATACAGGCTAACCCTTGCTTCTTTCCTTTTCCCACTGCTACACCCCCCACCAACTTGCACTTCATTGATATTCTCCCACCCAAAATGCTTCTCTTCGCTGATTATATGCCCAATTTCAATTTGAGCAATAGTCCTTTGGATAACAGAGCCTTGTTAAAGCATCCATTAAAAGTCTGTACCAGTCATTTAATGGCGGGAAAAATATTCTAATAGAGTTCCACTGGAGTTCCTTCATTAACTTTTAACATAGTTCTTTCTTACATTATGAAGATGATAATCTAGGAACATTATACAGGGATATATTACAAATTTCAGACCAGTTTCCCATTCTCCATGGGGTAATAGTTAGGTCAGAGTTTTTTCAAGGCATTATTCCCCCTATTCATTTGTATCACTTTCTCCAAGTATCATTTCAACTATAATTCATCACCTATTGTTTCATTGTAATTTTGAATCCTCTACATACTGCATATAGGTCTAAAGCAGCTTTGTATTTAACCACTCACCTGGTAATCATAGACATAGAGGTCAAGGAATTACAGTATATACAGGCAAGTGAGCAGGCTGGCAGAGGAGGGATGGACTGCTCTATCCCTCCTTTGCATCCAGCACAGAAACCAAGCATAGGATGGAAGACACAGACACCCCTGTACTAGAAATGTAGCAGATTTCCTCCTCGGCCAGCCCTCAACAGGACTAGTAAAATTAAAAATTTAAAATGTGTGAGCTAGTAACTTTCCTAAACTCATTTATGAGGCTCATTTCAAGAATACAGAATACAATACATCAATTCAGCTGCACAAGATCACTTATCCACCATTTCAAAGTGTTAAATTGCAACTGCAAGATCCCAAAATAGTAGTGCTGTATTTTACTTGTGGTAGACAGTATTGCATGTCCCATTAAGCGGGGCAAAAAATTCATTTGGGCAAAATCTTGCCAAATCTGTTTACACAGATTACCTCTTTTTGACTCCAATCTTCCTCTCTCTCTATATATATAACAACTAGAGGTCCAGAATAGGAATGTACACCCCACCCGTATCATAAAGACATTACTAGCCATTTCAAGTGCTAAATTTTTTAGGCTATGTCTAAAGAGCTATTGAATAACCAACCCATAGCTCAGGGGAAGGAGCACAGCTCAGTGGTAGTGCATCTGCCTTGTATGTTGAAAGTCCCAGGTTCAATCCCTGGCATTTCCAAAGCTAGGGAAAACTCCTATCTGAAATCCTGGAAAAGCCACTAACAGTCAGTTTAAACAGTACTGAGCTAGTTTAGCCATTGATCTAACTCTGTCTTACAAAACCTTGGCAAATATCAGACAGTGAATAGACAACCATACATGCTGCACATGCAGAAATCTACTTCCATATGCAAATCTGTCTTGCTGGCACATTTATGTTCTATGCAATCATCTTCATTTCATATACAGTACAGGAAATCCAGTCACTGAAATTTCATTTTGCAACTGATTGTTGCAATGGAGGCAGAGATTACAATAGAATTTCTAACAGAGATTACAGTGGGATTCCTAGATATTAACACATACAGCAGAACACAAATTTACTCCAATCCTATTCACCGTATCTTCATGTTTGGTTGTGCTGGAAAGGAAAATAGTACTGTCATATATACTGTGTGTCTATCAGACCTGGACAAAGATACTTTCCTAGGCACAAATACAGTGAATCAACAATAACTGTAACAGCAAAAGGGTTAAAAATCCACTGTATTCTGCCACATTCTACTCTGATTAATACTACTCATATATGTGTGTGTACCCACACAAATGTTCCAATTTAACTGAGAGCTCAGCATCCACAGAGTGTGACCCTAAAAACATATTTATAGGTCTATCCTAGTATTAATTCCTTTGTTTCATTAAGTTTGTCCATCACTAGAGGATAAAGGGACATGAAAGTTCAAACCTACTTTATGATTACACCAGTACAGCACCAACAAACAAAACAAATACGCTTATAAAGCCTATTATCTACTTATGCTCAGCTGTGATTTGAGGATGGGTTAGTATCAACATACTGGAGACCAGAATGTGATGAACATGCCTTTACAAAGCAAATATTTGCTAAGGATGAAATTGAAACATCTTTTAGGAGAATAGTAACAACATTCTGGCAGTCAAACTGAACTAAACCCAAACTGAATCAAACCTTCCTTTTCCTTTATTGTGTAAGAACTTTGTGAGGCCCTTCAAATGCTATTGGACTCCAACTGCCACCAGTCCTAGCCAGCATTGCTAATGATATCATGGATGATAGCTGAAGTCCAACAACATTTGGAGGGCCACAGGTTTCTTATCTCTGGTATAAGAACATAAGAACTGCCATACAGCATCCAACCAAGATCCATCCAGTTTAGGGCATACACACATTTGCCTTTTGCACCGTTCTTTCCAAGCAGAAGTCCGCACTTTAACGCTCCATGTCCAAAGGTGGGGGTTTTTCTGCCCCGGCTCTCTTATTTCCCCCCACAAGGCAGATTGTGTTTGTTAGCCCTGTGGGGCAGAGGGTGCTGTTCTACAGCACTGGGGAGCAAGTTACAGCAACATATAAAGCAGAAATGTTTTCACTCACAAGTATCACTACAGCACAAACTTTCATGGTCTCTGTTAGTAAGGTATCTCAACCACTGGACTGGAGTGTTGTCAACAGGCACAGAGTGGAAATCTGGGCACTCCATGGCTGCTGGCTTCTTTTTCAGTTGGTGCCATTCCAATTCACATTTGCTTTTTCTTCTTCTTTGGCGATCACTTGTAGCCGAGTAAGATTGTCTTCCATAAACACAGTTTTAACAATGAGTCTGTAAGTGACTGTGGAGGCCAATTCTGGATCCACACGTCCTTCCATAGTGGGGACATTGGTTTCCGGGCGGGTGTTGATCACGGTGTGGATTTGCCAAGCGTGCCTCCCTCCTAGCATGTTTCTCCCTTGCGTCCTGAGTTTGAGTGTCTTCAAAACCCATAACACCTTTGATAAAAGCTGTTCTCCAACTGGAGCACTCGCAGGCCAATGTTTCCCAGTTGTCAGTGTTTCTACTACACTTTTTTAGATTTGCCTTGAGACAGTCTTTAAACCTCTTTTGTTGACCACCAGCATGACGCTTTCCATTTTTAAGTTCGGAATAGAGTAGTTGCTTTGGAAGACGATCATTGGGCATCCGCACAAAATGACCAGTCCAACGAAGTTGATGTTGAAGAATCATTGCTTCGACACTGGTAATCTTTGCTTCTTCCATTTTTCTTCCATTTGCTTTGCTGTTTCACCAACTCTCAAAATCTGTCTTCATCTCTGACTCTTCCAGATGAGCAAACCCAAACTCCCAGTGTCATTTCCCCCCTCTTTTTCCTGCAACTGCTGTGTTCTTTCCTCATGTATCCACTGCATCTCCATCATTTCTTGATGTCACTCTTGATGCTACCACACCAAAGTCAATATTTTGTCCAGGACAGCTGTGCTCAAACCATAAAGACTGAGACACACACTCATTTCTCTGTGCTTGATCTCATGTTTCTTCTTTAATAATTAAGTTTGGCATCATTCATTTGCAATGCACCAGATGCAATTTTCTTCATTCTATCCCCAACCCCTCAAAGGGGTCCTAAATCCAAGCAAAGATCTTTTGCACTGATTTGATGCTCTGTCAGGTACCTCTTATAACTAATTATGTTCAGACTAATTAGGTTCTGCAATGTTCAGCTTTTAGATGTCACAGGCTGCCAATGAAATGTCATCAACCTGCTCATCTTGAGGGCGTTTGATCTCTATATTACATAGGGCCTTAAGACTTCTGTCTGAAAAAAACATTTTCTGAGCTGTATCACAGAGTTATTTCTCTGCCACCAGACCACTATGAAATATTCTTCATACAAAATAGGAGTCAGTTTGGAGAGTGAAGCTAGGCCAGGCCTATGACTCTCAGATGATGATTGCAGGGTTTGGGTCGGTTCATATGGGAAGAGGTAGACCGTGAGATATTGTGGTCCTGAGCTGTTTAAGGCTTCATAGGTCAAAACCAGCAGTTTGATTTGGGCCCGGGGTAAAAATGAAGTCAAGTAATAAAAATGAAGGCAATTTAGAAAATTAACCATGAAATATTGTCCAGTTTATTTCTTCTGGTTACACACTAATATAGTTTGCTAATCTTGCATTGAAAGTTACTAACCATATACTTACCTCTAGATTAGAACCATGATAGACACTAATTCCCCTGGAAAAAATATTTCTAAACCTGCCTTGTAGACAAGGCACCTTTTGGGAGGGTGTGTGTGGTATTTTGCTTCAAGGCTTTTGAACAATTCAAGTTACTTCAAATTTGAAACCCTCAAATGGGTGTTAGTTCTGGAACTGTCCCTTTCCTGTGTGTTGCTAATTATTAAAGGCACATGGTACAGGAAATTAATAATTACGTTTCATAGCAATCATACCAGTTTGCTAGGCACATATTCACCTAGAAACCATACTTCTTTTGTTCTGTCTAGCAAGATGCTGAGCAGATACACACATCTGTCAATCAGACATGAAAGTGTGTTGGCACTAGATTAGATATTTAGTGCAGGTCTGTGCTGAGTTGAGACACTTTCAGTGTGCATCCAAGCAAAACGTGCAACTTCATGTTCATCGGCTACAAAAAATGACTTTGGAAAGAAATCCGACCCATTTTGCATAGTTCTGGATTACTGTCTTTGTTCACGACTCAGATTTAGTCACAAAACTATAGTACAGTAGTGAGAAATCTAAAAATGCAAAATGAAGTAAATTGTGCATCATGTAAGTTATCCATTATCACATATGGAACAATAAATGCAGAAAAGTTAACATCAATAGGGTGATATTTAAATAAACATCCACCCTTCCTTATTTATACCTAAAAACTGGAATTCCTCATGCACACCCTAAATTCTGTGGAAAAAAGTGACTAACCATTATTATCATTATTATTATTATTAGTCCAATGATTTCACAAAGCGTGGGATATTCTCAGGTTCAAGAAGCTTATGTACCAAATTAAAGCTATCGTGGGCAGAGCTGCAGCAAAGGCCTTTCTGCTTATTTGGGGTCTAATTAGTATGACAGGAGCCTTGCTAGATCAGCAGCAAACTCCCAGAAATATAAAATGATACATGCATGTTAAAGCCTTGCAAGTTCTGCCTCATGACATGGCTCTATAGTTCACATTCAGAGGTGTTCCCTATATCATGCCTTATTTGTCACTTCTCTAGCACTCACTTTCTTTGCAAGTATGACTGTAACTTTCATTGCTCTAGATCTTGTGTTCTGCTCATTTTATGTATACACTCTATTTTGGTTTTGATACTGTTCACGTTTATGCTTATGTTAGGTTTTGGTTTTGAAAAATTGTGTGTGAACAGCTCAAAGAAGGCTTTACAAATAAAGAGCTTTTTAAAAGAAAAAGGGAACTGAAGGAGAACAAACCTAAAACAATATTCCAATGGTACTCCACACACAATCAGCAATTTTTTTGGCTGAAACATGCATTACTGGAGGTACAAGGGAATTAAGACAGATTTAATACATATCTTTCGGAGCTGTAAAAGAATAATACTTAAATATATATTTAAATAAAATAAAATAAAATAGAAATAGAAAAGTGCAGGAAAGTTGTGCAATTCTTGCAGATTTTTTTAAATGAAGTGCAGAGAAGAAAGAGGAGGGGGTGAGAGAGAGAGGGAAGATGACAGAAACTGAAAACCAGGCAGGTATCACTGTGGACAACCCTACTGCACTACCATAATGCTACTGCCTACAATTCTAAGGAATATGTTCAGTTCTAATTGAAGTTAGTCTCAACCTCCCTACATTTATGTAATCTCAACATTAAATGAATTGCGACTAACCAGAATCCTACCAAACAGAAGGGAACTCATTTGCGATACATACATCTCACATATCTTAATTTTGCTAGACAGTGGAAAATAAGTAAACCAACAAAAATTATTTTCTGGCAAAACAGTTTTTGAAAGAAGCATCTTCTTTCCTTCTGTTTCAAAATACAGTGGAAGCTCGGGTTGCACATCTGCAACCCACAGCATTTGTAACCGGCAGCTCTGTGTCCGCACATGCACGTGACGCGATTTGGCGCTTCTGCAAATGAGCAAAGCATGATTTAACGCTTCCGCGCATGCAGCGAAACCCGGAAGTAACCCTTTCTGGTACTTCCGGGTTTCCCGCGGTCCGTAACCTGAAAACGTGTAACCTGAAGTGTCTGTAACCCGAGGTACCACTGTACTTGAATCCTGCTAACAGAAACTTCCACTGCTGCTATATCACAGGAAAGCCAAATACCAACTGTAAGAGATTATCATGCTAGCAATATTATTTATTCTCTAGTCATTTGTGGTCTGTAACTGGGCCTGCAGGCAGTAATTTTACTGCACTGGAAGTCAACATGTAAGTAAAATTATCAATGATAATGATAATGATAAATGTTTTCCCATCAAATGTGTTGGGTAACAGACTCTCCAACGGACAGATCTCACTCCTCTGTGACTGTAAAAGCGGACCTATAGAATCGTTATCTCATATAATCTTCTGTTGTCCATTACATTCGGCTTCACGGTCCAAGTTTCTGGCCCCATATTTATCAAGAATTGCTGACAGACCTCAGGAAGCCCAAATAATATACTTATTAAACGACGAAGACACAAGTAGATCCCTTGCAGTCGCTAGATACCTGATTAATGTCTTATTTCAAAAGAGGAGAAATGGATCACTGTATGACTCTGACAGCTTAGCTAAACTTAAGAACCATCAATAAGTGCCAGAACTAAGACGCATATCCCCCAAAATCTGAGGGATTTGAATTGCGGTTTACATAGAGGGAGCTTATTGTGCATAGTGTTTACTTAATTGAAGTAAAATTGGTTTTATATGGGTGTTTTAACTTGGAACTGTTTAAATTGTATTGTTTATGGATAAATTTTGATGTATTGTTTTCGATATGGGCCAATGGCCGTAATAAATCAAACTAACTAACTATCAATGATAAACCATATGCACTGGAAGAGGATATGCTCTCCGACAAGTTAATACAAAGAGTATTAATGGTAACTTAGTTCTATTGGCCATATATAGGTGCGTTCTCAGATTACTGGTTGAGAGCTGAGCACATTATGCCAAAAGAATGCTACTCAAACACAACACAATGAATATAATTTACAACTTCTAGTAATAAACTGCTTTACTGCTTTGTCATGTAATAATCACTTACAACAAGATTTTGTCATAGTGGTATAACCACCATTAAGTATCCACCTAAGCAGGCGGCTTACGTGAAGTTCACTTCTCTTAGCAAAATAGACCGAGAAAACTAACTTTACCAGAGAAAAACAATAGCCTGCTCTACATACATGCATGCATGAGAGGTCAGAAATAAAGTCATCAGTTTCTGAAAGTAAATATTCCATTTGGCTGATGTAATTTATCAAAAGTTTACAACCAAGTAAATAAAATGATCACAGCAACATGACATTTTGTACCAGAGTTGTGAGCAACTTTTCTCTTTCACATTTCAGTATTTTGATAGCAATGACACATTGTTCTATGTTCTTCGTGATCACTGTTTAGTTATTTTCACCTGTATTTTCTACTGAATTTGACTTTTGATTGCCTGTCCATTTTCAGTGCTTTCTGCCCTTGACCCTATCCAATTTATTTATTTCCATGATCCAAGAAAAACCACAGAATGCTTTGATCATTTGTAGCAAATAAAATTGCAGAGCAAAAGTGCACAGGGTAGTGATCAGACAGCAGAATTTTAAAACAGCTGGACTAGTAATTAATTTTAAAGCAGAAGAAGTGGTTAAAGTTCATCAAAAAGGGGGGGGAGCATGTCAATGCTGAGAAACATTTATCCATGGAAAAGGAATTTATAACATCTCAAACACTCAAATCAGACTCTCAGGCTGTGTCTAGGTGAAAGTTTTCCAATGCCTGTGGCACTAAAACAGAAAATGAATATCTAAGGAAGACGTACTAGTGTATGCTTTAGTGCTACAATTTCTGATCTGGCCCGTACCCCTTGGATTGATCCTGCTAATCTTTTTGCATTAGAAGGAATCTCCACGTGGCTTGCAGCAGTAAGGCACACCAATTCAGGGCATCTTTTAAATGTCTGGGTTTGGAAGCACCCACAAAATCCTTTCTACCACAACACAGTGAAATACATTTTTTAAAGATCGAAATGCACAAGAAAACACACTGTTACATGGTCTGTTCTTCCACTAGGCATGAGCTATTCCAGAGGACAGTGATAACAGATTTCGTTTGGATGAGAGAGCATTGGGGAAATTAGACTGTCTTTGTAATGTCTGGGGGGCCCTCCAAGCTGGTTTTGTTTGGCTTGTTTGTTTGTGTGTGTATAATCTGCCATGTCATCAGTGCATTACAGGTGGATTTATACTGGACCATCCACACATCTTTCCATTTCATTAGTGTTTCTGTAATGCTTCCGCAATGTTAGCACATTATTGCTGTTTGGAGGGACACACCTGCACTACAGTGCAACAAAAGAAGGAGCAAACAAACATGTTACATTTGTAACAGGATTTCAGCAGAAAGCTATGGGACACGCACTGATTGGAAATGAAGAACTATGTCTGTCCTGAAACGTTTGCAGGCGCAATATTGAAAGCAAGATCGTGTATAGCCATCCCAATATCATCATGCACACAAGTCATTATGAAAGAGAAAGATGCCCAGAGGGGCCCTAATTTATTTCCAATATGCAAGCATACCACTGTAAGATCAACTCTTTACTCGACTGATGGTGACAAAATGACTTTAATTGGAACAAACTCTAACACACACATATAGGACATGGGAAATGCCCACCAGAAATCTCTCTTCAAATGCCTCAGGTCCCATATCAAGAGCTCCTGAGCTTTTTGTAAAACCTAGACTGGAACTGCTCCTGACTCTGGTGAACTGGAATGTATAAAACACAGACAGGGTTCCCTTAACATTACAACCATAAATGGAAGCAAGGAACAGAGTATCTGCCACTCTGCACTAGACAGATCCTGAAATCCAAGATGATGCTTCATCTTCAACCCACACACACCATTTACTTCATCTGTCGATGTCTCCTCAAAACTACCAGTTTCTAGTGTCCCCTTGTTTCGATTCTTGGCTATTGACTACAGCACTCCACCAGCTTTGGGGTTAGCCTTCATGCCTCATAGCTGGTTATCTAACTTGCTCTTGCACAGACTTCTTCAGGTTTACTTTAAGGTTTTCTACAAACTTCTTCTGAAGCTTTTGTACCTAGAGTATTGTGAGAAATCAATTAGTGCCCTGTCACTTTTGATCCAGTGGATACCGTGGCTTTTGATCCAGTGGACACCTCTGCTAATAAAAAGGGAGGGGAGGGCGTTTTTGCCAGTTCTCCTTTTTCCCTCCATATCTCCATGCCACCTTCAACCCTGTTCTGGAAGGTTCCTCAACTCAGTTTTTAGGGGGTGCTGGCAACTGCACAGGGGAGGGAAAATCTGCAAAAGCTGTCTGCTTTCCCCTTCTGTTAGCTGAAACAGAAGCCCTTCAGGGAGAACAAGATCACCAACTGGTTTCCACCATCTGCTGCTATTTCTTACATTCAATCACATCAGTTCTCATTTTCTCTCAAGGGAACACAATCCCACTTTTCACACCAGTGTCACATACTCCCCACTTACCCAAGAGGTTTTAAATTCTAGGGGGACAGCACCACCAGATTGAAATACTTCTCCTTCCTGAGTTCTCATAGTGCTTTATTAAAGCTATCTATC
This sequence comes from Podarcis erhardii, assembly GCF_964252035.2. Lineage (NCBI taxonomy): Eukaryota > Metazoa > Chordata > Lepidosauria > Squamata > Lacertidae > Podarcis > Podarcis erhardii. The sequence goes on along the minus strand of NC_138499.1, from coordinate 56,343,504 downwards.
CTAACGATTATCGCCATACCTTTTGAACGTACTTCCTCTTTCAGAGTAGCCTGCCTCAAATGGTTGTTGGAAAGATGAAATGAGATAACTAAGGAATTCACGTACGGACTCACCAAACGAAAATATTGTAATTGTGTCTTCTCTTGCTTGATCTTATGCTACATATTATTTTAGAGGGGGTTTTTCCATTATTTCCTTTTGTCTGCATGCAAATGATTTCCTTTTCTGTCATAATTTACCAATTTTAATAAAAACACAGGGATAACTCTGTGTATGCTGGCTTGACTTCTCTGGTGGAACAAATTTGATAAACGAACAAAACGGAAAACAAACGTTTTTCTGTTTGCCAAACGTTGCAGCGGAATTACAGTTACTCTCACATGACAAACGAAGTTTACAAGTGTCCAGTCTCAAATAACTGCAGAAAGCTTATACAGAAGCATCAGCTATAGTTCAACCCCTTCTTGTATTTTCCTCCTCCCCTTCCTTTCCTACCCAATCTCTGGAGAGAGCTTTGGTCATCCAGAATAGAAACTCATCTCCTTTGTCTGGCATTCCACCTCAAAAATAGTATGCCCCATAAAACATTACTTCCAGGCTGAAAAAATATTCAGATTGCTTTGGAAATTAGTTCTGTACTCTCAAACAAAACAAAACAAAACAAAACAAAACAAAACAAAACAAAACAAAACAAAACAAAACAAAACAAAACAAATAAAGATGTACAGAGACCTCTTTTGTAAGCTCTGTGATTTCTGTGTTGAAAGACATGCATTTGATAGCAAACAATTCCCAGCTCTGGTAGAATTAAAGAAGTTGAAAACCACGAAGGTTGAGCATTGGGCTGAGTGACTGCAACTGGGTTGGAAGAAGAAGTTTCAGCTCCTTGCTGAACAAAAATATGGTGAAGAAGAGAAGGTAGAGAAAAAGGAATATCAGCTAGTTCAGTAGAAGCAAACAGTGCCCTCCATAGATTGTTAGACCACAGCTTGCTTGATCTCCAACCACTGGCCATGCTGGACTGGGCTGATAAGATTCATAGTTCAGCAACACCTGGCTGGCACCACACTGACTACTCTTTTTTAAAAACAACAATATTTTATTGATTTTTTTTTTAAATTAATATGGAATGACAATGCCCACACCCAACAGTACTACCTCCCCACCTTACCCTCCAGAGGTTCCTTGTGGGAAAACACTGTTCCAAAGTGTGAGGTGTGAGCCTGGTGGCTCCTGAGTGAGATGAATCAGATACAAGAGAGAGGGAATGATAGAACATGGCTCTTATTAATTTTTATTATGTTGATATAGGCTATTTTGGGATCTTATCTTTCTTACAACTCCTTGCTACCCTTTAGCTTTGAGCCCTTGAGGACAGGGATTAATATCAGCAGTGCGATTTTTCTAGAAAAATAGGTGCTTGGAACTCACCATGAACCTCTCCCTTATTTTCTTAAATGGCAATGGCGCCCACGTGACAAGAGCTGGAGCTGAGATCCAGTGAGCTCCAGCTGAAAAAAAAAGTCTTGAGTATTAGCCATATCAAACTACAAGAAAAAAGATTCCACCTAAACATATAGGAAGAACTTCCTGACAGTAAGAGCTGTTTGACAGTGGAATTTGCTGCCAAGGAGTGTGGTGGAGTCTCCTTCTTTGGAGGTCTTTAAGCAGAGGCTTGACAACCATATGTCAGGAGTGCTCTAATGGTGTTTCCTGCTTGGCAGGGGGTTGGACTCGATGGCCCTTGTGGTCTCTTCCAACTCTATGATTCTATGATTCTATGATCATTGAAACCTGACCTATTGTGATCAAGTAGTCTATAAGTCACTCATATAGATATATAGACCAAACTCCAGGCATTATAGAGGTTTGCCTTCAATGTATTCCGGAATAAACATTATACCCCTTACTAGTGCTAACCACCCCAGTCCAAGACTACAAAAGAGAATTGCTAGACAGATGAAGCAGTGTTGTGGTATTCAATGCTTTGAAAGAAAGAAAAAATGAAAACAAAACCCTGCCTCCTTCAAGCAGCAAAATGACAACCAGGAGCCGAGAGCCAAGAAAAAGTTGAAGGGGCTTATAGCAAAAAATAAGAAAAATAAAAATACCTCAAGCGGAAATTCTGTGTCACAAACTACAAACCGAGCAGCATCAAATCCATGGTTGCCAACCACCCTTTCATTACTCTTGGGAGTTATATCACACCTGTGACTTCCTCTGCAGTAGAGTTGGAGTGGGAGACACTGAGACTTCGGGGCACATCCATAGCATCTTTTCAACAAAGGAAGTACACTTGCACAAACTAGCTCTCACCACATCAGTGGGGAAAGTGGAAAAGCAAAACACACTTTTGCAAGCACCCAAAACTCCTACACACAGTACAGATTGTCACTAGCTTGTCAAGTTAGATTCTGCACAGCTGAAAACATAATGACCTAGGCAACTGCAGCAAGCTTCTGAATACTAGTTACTGGGGAGCTCAAGTGGGGAGGGTGATGTTGCCGTCAGGTCCTTCTTGTGAGCTTCCCACTGGAATCTCATTAGACACTGAGAAAACAGAATACTGGACCAGATAATCCATGGTCTTGTTACCACAAGGCTAAACTTTTCTGCCTACCTAGTTGTCTCATCAATCACACTTATCAAAAGTATAGATAGACCACCAGCAAAGCCTGGAAAATATAAAATTATATATTCACAGCAAAGACTAGTAATCTCAATGTCTGGTGAAGATTTCTAGTTCACTATGGAAAGTGATTACCAGGCCATGCCTTATTTATCATGGGTCCATCATTTGATTTATTTGTATGCATGGCACTAGCTTCCACGCACGTGCTGTAGATTTTAACTGATCCTTATTTTATGTAAAGGCTCTAATTATTTGATTTTTCTTACTTTCCATGTTTATGCTATGTTTGGTTTTATAAACCTATGTGAAAATAGTATAATAATAATAATTTAAAATTGGTAATTGTTTTAAAGAAGCACAAGGGTTTTATCACCAGTACAACTTTGCATCAGTTTCCTCAAAAGTGTGCATAGTTCCCAAATATGTTGTGTGGGCTTTTAAAATCCATATTTCCTACTTCAACAGAGGCGAGCAAATTGTGTTACACCTATAGCACACATTTAAAGCACATTAAAAACAGTCATGGTTTCCCCACACAGAATCCTGCGAACTGTAGTTTACCCCCCACAAAGCTACAATTCCCAGGACTCTTACCAAAATGAAGTCTGAATTTTAGGAGAAGGAAATAATTCCCCTGTCCACAATACCTTTTGCCCTGGCTGGACCAAGCCAGCAGGTTTTAAGTAATGACAGTTTCTGTGTAAGAGAATCTACCATCACCACCTTTGGAATGCTCTGCCCATATGCAGTCAGCTGAAGCTACGAACCAAAAAGAGAAAAAAATTGTCAAGGCTGCTGAGCCCTTGTCCTGTTTAGCACTGTTGATCAAGATAGAGTGCATCTACTGAAAGCAGTGTTGTATCCAGTAGAATCACTGCAGTAGTGTTTTGGCAAGAACTCTCAGGAGCATGTCACAGGTCAGAGTTTTACTGCTGATTTATCTGATACACAGAGCTGCACATAATGCTTCAAGTTCAAGCAATTTCAAGAAGCATATTTTTAGTTTAGTTCAGTTTAATTTATATGTCACTTTTCCATGGTGAACCGTGCCCAAAACAACTCAAAATAAATACGGTGTCACAAATGCACAGTACACATGGTTAAAAGCTTCTCTCCCTTTTCTTCTATGAAGCTTCTTGACAACTCAGAGAAGTTCTTTCTTCAACAGCCGGGGGGGGGCGCGCGAGGGGTGTACAAAATTATTGTTGTGGATAGATGCCATTTCTTATTAACTAGAACGTACAGGATGTGAACTTTTCTGACACTGGTCTAAATTCTTACATTGAAGGATCATTTAAACACAGCTTTGCCCTCCTTGCTGAAGCCATCTGTAAATCAATTCTCTTCAAATGCTGTCCGGAATCCTCTGAATCAAACCCTGAATAATATTTCCAGGGTAGGCTGGGTTGTTTAAGATTTTCAAAAGCAGTTACACTCTCTTGAGGCTTTCGTTTTATTTATTTTTCCGTATTTTGGAGGATGTCAGCAGTTGACCAGGCAGACACAAAATTTCGTACAGATTGCAATATAAAGAAGTGGTGATGACTGCCTTTCAAAGAATCACAGAACTGCAGATCTGGAAGGAACCCCAAGGATCATCCAGCTCAACCCTCTGCAATGCTGGAATCTCATCTAAATCATACATGGCAGATGGCCACATAATCTCTGCTTAAAAACCTCCAAGAAAAAGAGTCCGTCCCCTCCCGAGGGAGACCGTTTCACTGTCAGAAAGTTCTTCCTGATGTTTAGTCAGTAGCAAGCACTGTACCACACATACTTCTGTTTTAAATCACTATCCTTCGACCTCAGTGCTCCTTCTGCAAAACAGGAATGTTAAAGACCTACCTCACAATTTGTTACGAGGACAGATGGTATAAAAGATTGTAAAACACTTTGTATACTAATAGCAGGGCATTAGTATATCCGGATACTAACAAGCAGTAGTTGAGCAGAATGTGAACGCTTCAAAAATGATTGCCGTGTGGTGCTGTCACTAGAATCATCTGCTTACAAAGCCCGAGTATGGCTTGCACAATAGTTTTTCTCTTTCTTATATTTATCCTCTCAAGATAACATTAGCAAGCTGACTGCAAGAGACACACATGGACACACTGAAATCTTAAGTATGTTTACCCAGTAGAAAGTTCCACGTAGCTCATTGGAATTTATTGCTAGTAAGTGTGTTTAGGATCGCAGCCACGGTAATCTAGTTTTCATTAATAGAATATGGCTTCCCCAATGCTAAACATTTGTGTCAATGCAATGTTTAAGGTCCCTGAAAACTGCAACGTAAGAGCAAAATTTCTGCTGGAATAGTAGGGAGGTTCCACCATCCTAAGAATTTGTATCTTAGAAGATGACCTTGTCTCCCTTTTGTCGCTGTCTTCAAAATGAACACTTCTTAGAAAGGAAAGGGATAACAGGGAAAACAACGTTCCATGCAGAAAAGATATAACTAACTATTTTGGGAGGAAAACAGAAGGTATTGTCTAGTATGTTGTGCACACAAACTCCCTTTTCACCACTTCATTTTGTACTACAATTATCGTTAAACCTTACAATATGCCATACATGATGGGTGAAATGGAGGACATTGTTTCTTTTAATTTTGCATGCATGGTAATGCGTTTAACCACTAAGGTCATACCTGCATGCGATGACTGACAACTTTTCAGCTTGATTCAAAGCAAACAGCTGCTAGTTTGATTGCCTAGCAACTAAAAATTGATAGATGACCCTTAAGATGGATAACTACCATAAATCACCTCATTCAGACACCCAGGGAAAAAAATTAAAAAACAATGGCTTTCATGACATTTGCTGCATTCTGTAATGTGCCGTGATAAATTTGGCTACCTTATGGAGGCACAGTTGTGCCTGCTGAAATTAGACAGTTTTCTGCATTCTATACTTCTTGCAGCTCTGAGCCTACTCTGCAAGGTGTGTTCATATTAATATACTCCACTGCCAGAAAAAAGAAGAATACCAGAAGCTGCTGTCAGTCACCATGAGGCAGAGAGAATCTGTATTCTATCTCGGCATTGCCAAACAGCTTTTAATCAGGAAACAGCAGTCTTATATCATAACTGAGGCACAAGCCTACATGCATTAATAATGGTTACAATAAATTTAGTGTAATGACTTGACCCCTGGTCGACATTACAGATGTTGTGATAAATATGAATATAATGAACTGCTTCCTGTTTGTAAACATGTTGCATGCTTCCAGGTCGGGAGAAAAATAACCCTCATGCAAATTCAACCACGTTTATAGGTCTAGAATGGGCTGACAACCCAAACCACAACTCCATTTAATTTTAAGCCAAAGTATTAGGATTTAAGCCAATTTATTTGTACTGAATAGGACTAATCTTGATCCTAAACATATGTGCTTGGAATTCTCTTCGACGTCTATGGAATTGACTTCAAAGCAAGTAGCATGTCTAAGACCAGGTTGCACCCTAAACACACTTACTGAGACCGTGGTCATTGTCAGAACTATTACATCTGGTGGCAGTGAAAAAGCCTAGTGGCTATTTTATCCAAGCTGGTTGTGTGCACCTGTCACCATGTGCTGAACTCAGCCTTTGGCAACATGCCACCACAACCAGATTGCCATTTCCCCTGTAATTGCCATAGGTGGACACAATTATGAGCATATTAAACTCAATGCTATTATTTCCAAAATGTATTAAATACTGGAGCATATAGGCTAAAATCAAATAACATTGCCTTAAGTGAGTTGTAGATCATGCTATCTGTGGGTTCCCTATCAGAGAAAGTGTCTAAATTAGTTTAGATGCCAATCCCTCATCGTAACTGCATTGTGAAGTAGGCTATAAACTGCTCAGAATGCAGACTGGTATCCCTGAAATTATAATGTCAAACACCAGAGACGAACATTAGTTGCCAAAAATATCTAAATGCAAGATCACACTTCTGCAAGTAAATCAACATTTGGAAAAGGAAATTCCCCTTATTGTTGCAGATAATGGATTTTCTTCATTTGTTATAAACAGAACTGATAAGCATTCTAAAACAGATGCTCATAATTGTTTTTATTTTTGTTGCTGATTTTAATTCTGCTTCCACAAAACTTTCATTAATGTTTTATATTATTTCTCTCTCTTTTAACTTTGAGTTTAATACCAAGCTTACACCTTGTTTTGTTTTTCAGGTTAGAAAAAAATTAATTCTGCTTGCACAAAACTTTCATTAATGTTTTATATTCTTTCTCATAAAACCAAGCTTACACCTTGTTTTTAGGGTTAAAAAGGAGATATTCCAATGCCTATTACGGCCTGTATATGCTGAAGTGTTGGGTTTTCCAGTCATTTATTATTGATAGGATCATTCCTATCCTGAATTTTTGGTCCTAAAAAAGTTACTCACTCAAAGCAGTCACCAAAATGTATTAAGAACATCAAATCATCAAAACAGTAAACTGTAAAACGGAACTAATTCAACAGCAGCAGACGAGTCAAAAATGTAGCTTACGATTATTATTTAGGAAGACTACTCACTAATAGATGTCTGCCTATTACACAACTAGAAGCTGATCTCTACGAACTGGAGAATGGAATCTGAAGAACATGATGAGACACCCTCCAGTTACCTCATGCCCATTTTATTTCTTATATAAAAAAATTTATCTGCTCAAAACCAAATCTGGAACGCCTCATAATGAACCCAACAGTAGCCATTTTTGTGAAGCATAAAAAACATCCAGAGCAATCAGTAGAGCAAGCCTCACCTGGGTCCATAGCATCACATTATCAAGATCCCCTGATGCCTTCATTTTCAGAAATCATTCTTTACTCCATCTGTACTCATGCCATACATGCTATTCTTTGGTTCACCAGATTGCTCATATTCTACAATTTAGCTAAATATTTACAGAAAGGTTAAATTAGTTTTAAGCACAAACAACATTGCAAAATTTAAAACGACTGCATTTTGAAACATAAATTACGTTGTTGAGAACTTAATAAAAGTTCTAGAACAACGAGTTGGTAACAACACTCAAAGCAGAACTACATCATCGTGCTTTACGCACCATTGCAAGCTTCACCTGAAAAAGTGAGGAAGTACTTCCAAGACCAGCATATATGTAATGCAAGCCAGGCCTTAACCATGGTTATAGGATTGACTGCAGGTGGTAGGACTATATGCCCTTTCCCCCAGGTCCTCCCCTCTCAAGCATGGATTTCCCCACCCTTTCCCCACAGCGCTTAACCATGGTTCACCATCCAATGTCATTAACTGCAGTTAATGCAAACATTCCCACCTAACATTTGACACTCTGCTTTGAAGCTGGTTACAAATTCCAAATTAGGAACTATGGCTAACTTCAATATGGATGTACCAGCAAATTATGGTTCGGAATGATGAGAATTCACAGTGAATAGGAAAGGAGGCTGGGAAGCAAGGATATGATCCTAACCCCCTGCAATGATTAAGTATCAACCAATATAATGTACAAACACCACAAATTGCTATCAACTTAACATTACACACAGATCAGACCTCTCTCTTTTTTTCTTTTTCTTTTTTGCAGTAATACCATATGGGCATATGGCAATAAGAATGATTTACTATACATTGCGGGACACGGGTGGCGCTGTGGGTAAAAGCCTCAGCGCCTAGGACTTGCCGATCGAAAGGTCGGTGGTTTGAATCCCCGTGGCGGGGTGCGCTCCCGTCGCTCGGTCCCAGCGCCTGCCAACCTAGCAGTTCGAAAGCACCCCCGGGTGCAAGTAGATAAATAGGGACCGCTTACTAGCGGGAAGGTAAACGGCATTCCGTGTGCTGCGCTGGCTCGCCAGATGCAGCTTGTCACGCTGGCCACATGACCCACAAGTGTCTGCGGACAGCGCTGGCTCCCGGCCTCTAGAGTGAGATGAGCGCACAACCCTAGAGTCTGTCCAGACTGGCCCGTTCGGGCAAGGGTACCTTTACCTTTACTTTTTACTATACATTGCAAAAAAGTCTCAATACAATTAGTTTATTTTTTAAAAAACTCTTCATTTTGCCACATTTTATGTATCAAAAGATGTACTGCCATGCTGGACAACTGAGTGTCAATAGTTGGTTCATATCAATAGGATTCTTCAAGCAATGCGCAACTGTATGATTTAGACTCCATTTGATATAGAAAGCTTTCACAATATGACACACTAGTTATCAGGTTATATTTAATGCTACCAGAATTTCATGATATCTCATACAGAATACAGCTAGGCTGCAGCACTTCAGCAGCCATGTAACTAAAGGCCCAAGCAAACAAAAGCCTTGAGTGCACCTCATTTAATGTCTCTTATGATGATATATTTAAGCTAGGATTAATTGCATACATGTAAAATTCATATTCAATCACTCTATTTGTGTCTCAGCTGTAAGCCTTTGATGTTTCTATGAAGGATCCACAAAAGGAGACAAGGAGGCATGCTGGCCCTTTAAAACTGAAATGCTTGTTTCCTTTCTGTAAGAAAAGTAAATCATGCTGTAGTGAGTGGAGCTTTGAAAAAGCATCCATCCATTAAAGTTCATGGATCCTCGTTTCCAGATTGTCCCTCCCCTGGCTGTGTCTCAAGTTACAGCCTTGTACAATCCAAGTCTAAATAATATTCACCATGATAAATGACACCATAACTCCGATATCCACAATCAATCTTTGCTTTAAAGATACATCCATCTTCAATAATGTTGATGGGGATTCTGTAAAATGGGAAACGTGACTGTTTTCCAGACCTCCTAACAGTGGGGGAAGGAAACTCTGAGTGATGGCTGTCAGCTCACATCTGGCTGCAAAAATAAATTAGCCTTATGTAGACAAATGAAAGGACCAGCCCTGACTAGAAAACAGCCACTCCTGAGCAATGGCTAATTTATAGGGTTCCTTTCTCGAAAGTTCCTCGCTGAAGCTACAGTCCCCTTAGCTATCTCTTTAAATGATATCCGATGCTGTAAATAATTTTACTGTGATAGCAGCAGCTATGCATAATGTTTTTAAAGGGGTCTGTGTGAGTGAGAAAACAATAACTGTTCTCTCATACGAAATAAAAACGAGACAGTTGGGGAAAACTTTTGTTTCAGCTAAAAATATGTTTATATTCTGGCAGTCTAATCTATGGTTAAAAGAAAATAATCACATTTGAGCTGTTAATCTTAATGGCCTTATAATAGTACTGAATGACAAGGTTAAAAAATAAATAAACAACTGAGTGCAAAACTATTTTAGTTGCAGTTGCTTTTCTTCTTTGTAAGTGAAGCACTTTTTACGGAGAATTCTGTAAACTAAGTCACCTTATTTGTGCAGGTGTTGTATGAGTCATACACGCTACACAGAAAAGAAACCCCCTATGTTACCTGTTCAGGTACTTTATATTGAAGTACTTAATATTCAAAATCAAGCAAAAAGCTTAGCAGAGACAAAATCTGAACAACAAAATGCATGAAAATGCATAGGGAAGGTTATTCTGTGTAGTGCCAGACCTTTTATAACACAGCAACATTACAATCCTATGCATGTTTCCTCCGTGGGTAGTCCTACGTTGAACAATGGGGCTTACTCTGCAATAAGTATGTTTAAGAGAGGAGGCTGAAACACTTCGGAAATTGTTAGGTCTCTTTTCTCTTGTTACAAGAAAACTTAGTATTTTACTTCTTGTACAGTAGTGCCCCACACATAGATGACTTAAATGAAGCTAAACTTTGCAAGAATATACCATCACTAATTGTGTCCCCCACAAGAAAGAAAGAAAGAAAGAAAGAAAGAAAGAAAGAAAGAAAGAAAGAAAGAAAGAAAGAAAGATTTCTGAACTCTCCAAGGAAGAATCCATATTAGTGAAGATGGTGGAGGTTGTGAGGGTTAATTTTGTGAAGGTTGAAGGACTTACAGTAATGCTGTGAAGACAGAAACATCACAGGCTTTCCTGGCAAGAGGCTCAGAGAGGGTAGGAGGGGACTACGAAATGAACTCTCTCAGGCTTTGTCATGTACGTTTCCCAAGGCCCGGACTGGCCCCTTTGATAAATGACACATGTCATTCTGTCAGAGGCTGACACTGCAGCTGGGAGGGCTAGTGATATATGACTCCACTGAAAAGGAAATCAACTTTTTGGCACTGACTAAGACTGTGCCCTGTGTAAGGATTTTGTTTCTAAAAAAGTGAAAGATAGACTTAGGATTTGAAGCGGGGTGGGGGGGTGGGGAGTTGAAAAACAGATTGAACGACAGCTTACACTTAATTTATGTTAACTCGGTAATGGTGAAATGTGCTAGCCTGTGATAAATAAAAGCTACATTAGTCAATTATTAATCACACTCTAACTTGTAGCCAAAACCCATGACTTAAATCTGAGGCCTGAGCTGCCTTACAAACAGATAAGACAGTGTTTGATAGATGTCTTGCATAGTGTAATCAGGAAGGAATCAAAGGCTTAGTGGTTTAACCAATGAGGGTGTGTAGAAGGTTCTGGAATCTGAAACTGGGTAAAGTGGATAACTGGATTGAAAGCGCCCTTTCACAGAGGATACAGTATATCTTTTGACTGCTTAAAAAAAGGAGAGAGGGAGAGGGAGAAGCATATCTGACTTTAGTTTTAATCTTTTTAATATATAAATACACGGATGTCTTGAAACTGTATTTCCCTCCCTACAACTACTGTGTTAAATCATTTAAATCTGATCACTATTATGGATTCTCACCAAGACATCAAGTGTTTCAAATATGATCGTTTTGCACGGATTACAATTTAAGCATTTTATTTAATCGAATGAACTCGAATCGGGCTACGACACATTCATGCAGATACTAGCTGTAGAGGAAAAAAGCACAAAGCTGCATAAAATAAATGATTTCTATTCAGCCAGGCTGTAAAGACAAAATAAAGGATCTGAGCTCCAAAAGGGAAGAAAAACCTGAAAATCAACCGTGCATAGGGGGCAGGGAAGCTGAATCTAAAATGGCCACAATGAGTATCTCTGAAAGGCTCACACTTCACCTAGGAAGGAAACTGCTGTGTGTTGTCTGTCCGTGGCAAGCAGGTTAATATAACAAACTCACCACTCTTAAGGTGCTAAATTTCTCCTCGCTGCCCACAGGCCTAGCACAAGATGCCCATATCAATAAAGATCTGGCTACAGATGGCATGTGAGGTAGAAGTCGTTCACGTGCTTGGACACAGGGAAATCTCACCCGTGGTGTATTCTCATACATGCTCTTATGCATCTGTATCATGTAAATTCAATTTAAGCTGAAGTGAAGTATGTATGACCTTTCACTCACATTGGTTAAAAAATAACTCCATATTGAGGGCCAACAGTAGATTTGTGCAGAGCTTTTCATCTGGACAGTTGTAAACGACATTAACTGGTTTTATTACCCAGACATTTTGTTTTAGCATAGCCTTAACGCTAAGCAACTAGCAATTTCCAGTTTTTCATGCATTTAAATGAAATAACCTTTGTGTACAAATCAGCAGTATTCTTTTATTTTTCTGGGAGAGTTCATAGTCCAGCTACAAATTATTTGAATGCAACACATAGGGTTTTGTAACTGGAACATAAAGCCCTTATAATACTGTGTTAATTTCTATATCATTGGGACCTGTGTCCCATTTTATTCCTGGGCCACTGTGTAAAAAAATAAAAGGAAGCCACAGAATTAAAACCAGTTCTCCATCTTCATCCCAAAGTGCATAGAACTGCCTTTCGTTCTCTAGTGCCTCCCTAGGGCTGGGTTGCTAACAGACCAGAAAAAAAAATACCCTGGCCTGTTCTTGTGGTTTTTAACAGCAATTTTAACAGCTAGGAAATAGGCATGATCACCTTCTATTGCCTGCATACCAAGGAGATTAAGGGTGCAGAGGTTGGTCAAAAAGTTGGCAGGTGGGCAAGGAGCGGAAAAGACAGTGAAGATAAGCAAGGAGGGAGAAAGTGAGGTGCTCCATGTAACTTGTAGAACCACTTCAACTTCCCCAGAGGTAACCTTCCCTGTTAGCATGGCCTCAAAGCACCTTAAACACAGCTGAGAGCCAAAAGTAAAAAAGCAACACCATAGGCCAAGTGAGCCAGAAGGTACAAAACGTAACCTACCCTACCCATTAAATTGATGGACCATTATATAGTATTCAAATAATAACCAGGCAGCAAATAAAATATGTACTAAAACCTCATCCCTAATAAAAAGCTTAATTGTGCCCAGAAAACCAAAGCCAAATAGGTATTTCAATACTGCTGAAATAGGTTAACTTCAGCTTTCGAAAGGAGTTCCAGAGATTGAGGGCAACAACCAATAATGCCTCTCTAGATGCCCTTATGATCTACCTGGATCTGGGGGCTCAGTGGCAGCCACTCTTTGATGTGAGCCCTTGTCTGAAATATATTTGGGTGAACCCATCCCAATTTAGTTTGAATATGCACCAGTATCCAATTGCATACAGTGGTACCTTAGGTTACATAGGCTTCAGGTTACATACGCTTCAGGTTACAGACTCCGCTAACCCAGAAATAGTACCTCGGTTTAAGAACTTTGCTTCAGGATGAGAACAGAAATCGTGCAGCAGCGGCGCAGCGGCAGCAGGAGGCCCCATTAGCTAAAGTGGTGCTTCAGGTTGAGAACAGTTTCAGGTTAAGAACAGACCTCCAGAACGAATTAAGTTCTTAACCCGAGGAACCACTGTATCTTCTTATCGGTGGTGAAACATTATTATGAGAAGAAATTTTTAATTAAACCTGAACTATTTGCCATAGAAAAAATTAACAGAGGGCTACATATAACAGCAAAATTGTTGCATATGATATATAGATAATATATATGGATATAAAATGTATAGCTGTTGCATATGACGTATTAAGATAAATATATATTAAATACTTTATATATTTAAGATATATATTTGGGTGGGCCTGTGGGCCCTCATGTACCATGGACTCTGCAAACCTTATAGGAGGACCACTCTCAGGCCTTGAATCATTTGAGGTTTTTCACACATTCACCCAAACCCAAAAGTTTCAAGCACATACCCAGATTCTTTACATGAATCAGAGACTCCCACTCCAAAACCTCAGCACTGAGTGTGCCAGTACGATTCAACAAAATGAAAAAATCCTCTATTGTGTGCATCAATCCCAGAGAATTTTTGGATTATAACCAAAAGATTTTAATCCATGGTTAATTGGCCACCAAGTAGTTGGTGTGTGTGGGGGAGGTGTATCTAGGCCATGGGCACCAACTTGAATAAAATAGCGGAGGCAGGCAAGGCTGCCCGGCATAATCAATCACAAGACACAGCACATGCACACCATTTGAAGGCAATGCCCATCAACGTTGAAGGCCACCGGCCTCCTCAAATATTTTAGGGGGGGGCTGAAGGGACCTTGGCCCCTAGGAATTGGCTCCTACGACCTAGGCAGCTGCAAGTTCATATCTAAGTGTCAACTAAAGGGTTGTGGAATTACAGGACGTGGCAACTGCAACCTCTTCCTACTATGGTATAGGAACAGAAGGCAGTACCCTGAGCAAAACTAATTTACTAGAGAATAAGTGCTACGCAAATGTCCAGGCTCTTATTAAAGGGGCATTTTGCTTTGTTTTCTGGCCCATCATTCCTAACGTAAGCTGTTCTACTAACCTGCATATGTAAAGACAGAAACACTTAACAAGTGAGGACTGTATGCAATAAGCAAAAGAATCAGGGCCATGATGAGGCCTGATTTCTTTCTTATGACATCTGGTCTCAAACAGGAGGAAGCATCAGGCACATTGGCCCAAATTCAGGAAAGCACTTAAGGCATATTCTTAAATTTAAATACATAAACACCCTCATCTTTAAGTGCTTTCTTGAATAAAGCTTCAACAAGGACCACTTCTTATCATAGGTACAGCACTATTTGATTGTATTTTCTATTGTTTATGAAAGCTGCACATATTTTCCAACCAACACCAGAAATCCGTTTACTGGTAGAATTACCAAAAGCATCTCACTCGCTGGGCAACTATGGGACAAAATAAAAAAAGGTTTTTATTTTATGGGTTTAAAAATGAATGGGATTACATACCAAGAAGGAGCCATTGCACACAGAATATAAAAGGAAAATATTTCTACTTGTGCATTTTAAAGCGTCTGAGCTCAAACAGAATTCTTAGTTTTTTATTATGTTTTATCAAACAATTTTTGTTTATTCATAATAAGCTGTATGTATCAGTACCAACATGCCAGGTGCTGTACTTTCATTTATTTAATGCATTTCTACCCACCTTTCAGAGCACATTTCACTCACAAAGTGGTTTACAATTTCATAAGCTTGTGCAATAGACAGCTTATTTTACAACACTAAACACTGAAAAGAAGTTGTCTAAACCTCCAGCATCCATGAAACACTGAATGTTGCAAGTCAAACCTTTAAGAGTGCGCATGAGACAAAAATCAGTACAACTTTTGTATTTTATGCACAACACACCATGTTTTCCCCATATGTGGTGATACAGAACTGACAGAAGAAACCAGAAGGTGTTGATTTCAGCTTACCTCAGCTTTAAGAAGTAAAAATAAACTAACACTTGTATCAGAAGTTAAAATCTCAGAAAAAGTAAGCTTACTTTAATAAAAAGGGGAAAGGGGGGAGACAGCTGTTGTCTAAATTCACACTGCCTTCACAGCCTTCAAACCAAGATATACTACAATGGGTGATTAGATGTAAATTAATTAAATAAACACAAAAATAGAAACGCAGTACAATTGTCGTATTTTTAAAGGTGCATAAAAAACCAAAAGTCCTAGTGACGTGTTCTATCTGAAGCAGTTATTATCTTTGAATGCTTGAAATCAAATTAGGAAGGAGTACGAGGAACAAAACAAAATAATGCATTTCTAAAAATGCACACAAGCTAATGGTTGAAACTTTTCTACCTTCTTACCAAAATATATTTTCCAAACCATAAAAAATTCAGAGTGAGTGCAGAATGTTTATATATTACTTGAGTCTCTCTTTAAAAGGTTTATACTTTTACTTTATGACCTGTCCTTGATTTGACACTTCCGCTCATCAGAAAGGGATTTATAAAATAATCCTGAAGGTGAGGAACAGACATCTGTCAGGGACTGGCTGGGTTTCACTTTGCGAAATTTAAGAAGGGAGAGAAATCCTGTTAAGCTCTCTTTAGTCACCAATAGACATCAAAGGTAATAATTAAAGAAGACAGACGTCATAAAAAATAAATTTATGTAGTTCTTTATAATGCACAAGCACTCCAGTGTGTAAAACATCTTTTAACAGTGAAAGAAAACACAACATAGGAGGGGGGGAATCTATTGGGTTTTTTGTGTTTGCTTGCTTGCTTGCTTGTTTGTTTGCCTACTTGAAAAAAACGATTCCCCCACTTTTTAAGTACAAGTTTAAACCAAAGACTTTCAAAACCTTTACCATCTGTGGGTACATGAACTATGGATGACCCCAAATGATTTGCACTCTGCTCAGAATCCCTTAGAAAGCACGGGAAAAAGTATCATTAAGAATGACTGATGACTGCCAGTCATGGTTGACCTCACCCAAGCTTTGGTCTCTGCCTCAGTAATAAGCTGTCCTTTATTAGCACCAACACTCCATAAAAGGGGTGTGTTTAGTCACAGGATAGTGGCCTCCTAATGCTCATTGCTTGGCTCTGAAAGATTGATTAGTGCTCATTTTTACTGCCTTCACAGCATATACAGTGACAGCAACACAGAGAGCATCAGGGCCTCCAGCTACAAAACCAGAGATTTGGGGAGAAAAGGCAGTTGGAATATTTTTAAGAAACAGAATTGACGCCTCAGACGCAAAACTTGTGACACTCATAACCTCATTTAAGCACCAATAGCATAAGGATGTGATCCTGCACACAGTTAAATAATTTATTTCACTTATGTTTGTTTATTTTTATCCTGTCTCTTTCCAATATGAGAGAGATGCGTCAACGGTACCTTCCAGCCCAGGATTTGGCTAGAGACGTTTGATATAAATACTTGCAATGTGAGAAGAGTACAGTACTTGAAATATAAAAGTTATAGGCCCTGTTTGTCAATTGGTTAGTATATTCCCTGTTCCTGGCTTAATAACTCTTGGACTTCTTGCTTTCAGCTGCTTTTGCCTCAAGACTTTTACAACTTGCCAAAATAATTGATGTCCACTTTTACTTTTCAAAGACTGGAATTTCATAATGAGTTTTTGTGCAGAAGAAAGGTATTCTGTATATTCTGAAGGCCAATGTTCCTGGTTCAGATCCTCTTGCACTATAATTTTCACCAGGTGCAAATGTTCAGGGAAAAGGAGGAGACGAAAGCCAAAGAAAGATGAAATGTTTAACCTGAGTTAACTTCTCCTGCCTAATTTGCAGCACTTTCCTTCCACATCTATTCTTTTATTTAACAATCAAAGTCAATGGCTCCATTCAGACATTATGTTAAACAAGCCCTTGTGTTAGCAATAGTTTAAAACTCAAACCAATGTTTGCGCTTTAACACAATTGTGCAAATTATGGTTGAGGGGTTCTATTCTGATTTCTTCCTCTAGCCTCTCTGAACTGCAGTGTCCCTTCGTACAGTAGTCTCTGGAGGAAGGTGGAAAAACCAAAACAGTTTGTGAATTCTTTACTACGGTTTGGTGAGATGTCTCAAATGAGCCAAGGAATGCATTTGGTTCAATCCAACAATATGAGAAAAATAAATAACTACATGGCAACGGGTGAGATCCAGTGTAAGGTGAGGGGACATCTGCTCATACAACATTATTTCTCCTTTCTCCCCTCTCACTTGCAGCCCCTTCTCACCTCCAAAATCTGCTCTAGAGGGTCCTGCATACCCTCCAACATTTATCCAATGAAAATAGTGACGTCCCATTCCATAATGATAATTTTACTATGTATACCCCACAAATGTTACTGGGTTGCCCCAGCCACTCTGGGCAGCTCCCCACAAATATAAAAACATAATAAAACATTTTTTAGAATTTTTTAAAAAAACTTCCCTACACAGGATTGCCTTCAGATGTCTTGGGGGTTGCATATCTCCATACCCTCCAACATTTCTCCAATGAAAATGGGGACATCCTAAGGAAAAGTGGGACATTCCGGGATCAGATCAGAAACTGGGGCAACGTCTATAAATCAGGAACATTGTTGGAAAATAGGGACACTTGGAGGGTCTGATCCTGTTGCACAAGCAGATTTCCAGTGCACAAGTGGGCATTAGATGACACCCAGTGTCAGGAACCTGGACCACAGAGCAATCTACCCTTTATAATAATAACAGGGCCATTATAAAATATACATACTTAACAGTAATGAAGTCCAGCCATGTTCCTTACAGGACATCATTGTTCAATACTACTAACAGCATACAGGACATGAGCTCTTCCATGAAAATCCATAAAAAATACCTGACAATACTTGTATTTCCTTATTGATTTTCACCACCATTTTACACATGCACACACCTGCTAAAAATGTTACTACCTTGTTCCTGGGTGAGATACTACCCTAACTCTACAGCAAGGCCAGATAGTTTAAAATCCAATTAACACTACTTGTATTAATTGTGTTCAAACCTTCCTGCTTTTTCTTTTTAAAACGCTCAACTTCGCAAGGATAACATCGTCTCCCATGTATCATTGACATCATGGGTATGTGGTTTTTTCTATTTTCAGTTTGATCACCTGTGGAGGTAGGAGAAATTTTAAAACTTCAACATTTATAATATTAGTATACAACTCTATATTTGTAAAATACCACTAGATATTCTGTAGGTGTGCCTTGGCTTAATATTTTTTAAAAAATATTAATTCTTGCAATTCAGTGCTTCACCTAAGCTATTGATTATTACTGATTAAGAACTTGCCCATATGACTGATCTTGGGAAACAGTTATATCAAGTTAAAGGAAGATACAGTTGGAAGTTGGAACAGTTGTTTTTTTACTGTTTGTTCTGTTATCGGAAAAGGGGAGCAAGTGGCTTTCCATGTTTCTGGACTATAACTGAGACTGACGGGAATTGGAGTTTAACAATATTTGTAGGGCCACAGGTTCCCCATCCCTGTTCTACATAATTGGGAACTGAAGCATAATAACCTCACACCAGACAACATTACAGCGGTGGCTTACTGGATTAGTACTTTGTAATATACTATGTAATAACTTCTAGTTTTAAAAAATACCTATATTTCAAAGTTTACTTGCAGCAATAATATCAATTAGATCTGTTGATAATTTGCCAGT